>NC_056737.1:1711395926-1711405926 GCF_019279795.1 Protopterus annectens
AAGTAGTTATCACTGCCACCACCCAACTCCTTATCAGCTACTTTAAGGCCCTTAATAAAGGGTGTCCACTCTTACTGTGTAATATTAATATTAATACAAATGGTAGTTTGACCAAGAGCAAGGCTATTAGGAGTGGCCCACACAGTGTCACCAAATAAATATGCAAGTATTCTCAAAACTTAAATATCTCTACACAGATCAGCCATAATGAAATGTTTAACTATATTTAATAATAAATAATAAAAGAACAAGAAAATATTCAATATATATTCACAGTGACATCAGAGTTCAAAATCACAGGAAATATTTAAAACAACATTGCAGGACAGTCTCAAGTAAATAAAGAAAAATATCTAAACTAAGCTTCACTATATTCCTGACTGAATCTAAGAGAGTTACTATACTCTAGCAACTTACAAAGCAAGGCAGATGTTGCGGTGAATGGTTCTTGTCAGGTCCAAGACAGAATACAGAATGATGTCTCTCTAAGAGACTTTTTTAAATTAATATCTCAAGTATTACTGCTGGGATAGCTTGTGGAATAACATAATTTCTTGTCATCTGGCTCTGTGTCAGGTGAAACCCCCATTGCTGGAATCTGGCAGTATTTAGCATCTACCTGTGAAAATACATAGCCCTCAGATCTTTGGCAGATGCTGGAAGTCATAAAACAATTACATTCATCCACATTTCAAGACTAGTAATTATTTAACCTTAAAGACAATACAGAAAGCTGTCTAGTACAGATAGTATATCTCTATCTCATTCAAAACTGATACCATCTTTTATTGTGTAGCCATAAAGTAATTTAATTTCAGCTATTTTTCTGAAGTTAACCTGCTGTATTCCCATTTCCATAGTTAAAATATATACATTTAAACAGTTACAATAGTGCATGCACATTTCTGTTCTATTCCAGTAGGGCACACTGTGGTTGCATTTTAAGCGCAAGCACTTTATAAGTTTTTAACACACATATGTGTACAAACTAGTTTGGCATACACATGACATACAGTTCTAATACAGTTGGAACACAAGCATCTTATATAAACCATTTTGATATTCACCAATGACATATAATTATTTACAAAATTCAAGTTAGCTGGGCTGGCAGTATCTCCTTTCATCACACGAGAATGTGCAGCATTTGCATTAGGACAGGGTCCCAGACTGCTCTGTAGGCCAGGCACAGGTCACCTGTCAGCAGCCTGTATGATACAGAGTACAGTGACAGGGTTTTCAGTCTTACGATGTATGTCATGTTTTTGTGGTCCTGGATTTTCTTGTTCAGAAACCTCTGTGGTCTCTCCAGTTCCTGCAGGTGTTTGGTGAGGTACATACATAAGGGGCATTGTACTCAATTAGTGGTCTGATAAGGGTCAAATACAGTGGAGCTATAACCTCCCTGGTCTTGGATGCAATGCCCTTATTTATGCAATGTGCAATGCAGAATGCTTTTCTTACCATTACGGACACATGGTGAGCAAAGGTTAGATTGCTATCAACCTGTGTTCCCAAGTCTCGCACCACTAAGTTTGAGCTTAGAGGGGTGCTATCTATATCATATTCAGCAGAGTCCACTTCTTTGCCAAAGGGAATAATGAGGCATTTTTTGTGTGTTAAATTTTAGTCCGTGAGTTTGGCACCAATCACTTGTCTGAGTCAGCCCTTTCTGTAATATGTTAACATTGTTGGGGATTCTTTGATTGCACCCATTTTACAGTCATCTACAAACTTGATAAGCCACAGGCCATCTACCTTTGCCCAGACTTCAGAGAAACAGATTCCAAACAGTAGAGGGCCCAGCACAGATCTTTGTGGTTCCCCACTGGTAACTGGTCTACTGGTAGAGGTAGACTCCCCAACTTTGACAGTGTGCATTCTGTTGGTGAGCCAGTTTGTAACAGATCTTTTAATGTATGAGTTAATCCCCAGCTGGGAGAGCTTCTGTATGATACATGAATGGGAGATGTGTCAAAGGCCTTGGCTGAATCAAGATAAGCAGTATGTACTGTTTTTCCCTCATCCAGGGCTTTGGTGACATCCTCAAAGAAGTTCACTAAGTTTAATAAACAAGATCTACCCATGACAAAACCAAACTGGGTCAGGTCAAGGGTTTGAAGGTCATCTATGTCCTTGAAGATAAGGTCCACAATGATTCTTTCCACAGCCTTACAGATAAGCCTGGTTAGGCTTATGGGTCGAAAGTTCCCAGGGTCAGTTGATTGACCCCCTTTGTGCAAGTGGATTACTGTTGCTGTTCTCCACTCTGCCAAGAAAAAGTCAGTTCTCGGGCCTTTGTTAAAGACAGTGCTGAGTGGAGCCACTAGGTCTTGTTTTAGACAGTTTAGAAAGCAGCCTGGGATGTTATCTGGTCCCATAGAAGCCATGTTTTTGGCCTTGGAGAGTGCTTGTATGACCTGTTCTTTGGAGATACTCAGTAGAGGACTGGTGTCAGGAATGCTTTGCAGTATGTCTGGTAGGGACAGGGGGTGAAGTTATTGCCAAATCTGTCAGCTAGTAGGTTGGCAATTTCCTCAGGTTCAGTGTGAGTGGTACCATCCACTATAGGTTTGGCACACAGCTGGGTATTCCCTTTTAGGTTTTGGATGTAGCTAAAGAGTACCTTGTGATTGTCTTTATGTAGGGATTGTAATTTAGACTCATAGCTAACCTTAGAGGACTTAAGAAGATATCTGATTTGCTTGTTAAAGCTGTAGAGGGTATTCTTCCTCTGCTGAGTAAGTTCCCTCCTGTTCTTAGATATAATTTTTTTTCTTTTGTTGTATAGCTTATTTATACTTATAGTCCATCAGGGTGGCTTGTGTTTTCAGAAAGACCTGTTTTTGTTCCTGTTGGGTACAGCCAAATTAATAAATTTGTTTAAGTGGCTGTATAGGGCATTTTTGTATTTCTCTGCATAGGAGTCATTCTTGACTATGTTGGCAGGGACTTTGAAACTTTTTATACCATTGCTTAGTAGGTAATAGTTTGCTTTGGAGAAAATTTTCAGTTTTTTTTACTCCTGTGGAGGTGTCAGGTTTGATACTTACTTCAAATGAGACAGATTTATGATCTGACCTTACCAGGGAGGGTAACACACAGGGTGTAGTGTAATGACTACCCCCCCATGTTAGTAAGCACTAGGTCCAGAACATTTGAGCCCCTTGTGTGGGGTGCAGACCAACTGTTCCAAGGCATTTGAATTAACAAAGTTCAGGAACCTCGTGATCCTGTTACTGCTCATGTAAGTTGCCCAATCAATGGAAGAATAATTGAAATTTCCCATGACCAAGGTGTTTGGCTGTATACTGAGTGACTCTAGCAAGTCCGAACGCCTTGAGGAGACAGGTGAAGGCCATCTTTGGCAAAGCAGCATGGACTGTCGACCATGTCTTCCCAGGCAGATTGATACTGGATCCCCCTGGAGTAACACCATAAGCTAAGCAAATTATTGAAACCAATCATTTTTTGTCTGTATTGTGGCATCATTCTAGGTGAAGGTAGAATGCTAATTAGGGCTAGGGAGGACATACCTGCCTGGGACACATAACCTGAGAGTTCAGTCATGTCTCTCTTCATATAGTCCAGAGAGGGACATCTCAAGTGATTCACACCAACATGTACTATGACAGAGTCATAACGGTACTTGTTTATGAGTGACTTGAGTGCGTGTATGATTTCATGGATCCTGGCACCTGAAAGGTAGCTAATTGTGACCTTCTCCTTGTTCACCTTGGTGAGGGAACATCTGTGTGTCTCACCATTGAGTCACCTATGACCAGAACATTATGTTTTGCAGTGTTTTATCTTAGGGGCTTAATTATTGAGACAGGGATATGTGTGTTGTTATGTGTAGTGGTGGATTCTGTTCATGTGCCAGCATGTGTATGTTGCTTGCACTTGGGAGGTATCTGGTCTTTTGGTAGGCTCTTAGTGAGTACCTCTGCATATGTGGGTTTATATGTCTTGACCTTATCTAGCGTGAGAGAGGAGCTGTGTGTGCTGACAAGCAGTTGTATATCTTGTATATTGTTATGTGAGAAGACTGATTCTAATTTTATGGTATAGTTACATTTCTCACATGCTGTGCTTGTTTGCTTTAGGAGCAAGTGGTTGCCAGTATACATGAGGAAATTATTACATTGTCTCAGGATGCCCATGTCAATCAGGTTGGCTGGAGAAATGGTGGGAAACTGTCTGTCCATTATGGCAGGTATGTATTGTAGTAACTAGTGAGAATGGGCTAGTTAGACCAGGGTTTGCTTGTGAAACTAACAAAGGCGAATATTCTGTGCAGGGCTAAGGGTGGAAGACTGCGTCAATGCCTCAGAAATGGGGTTTCCACCTTTTCAAATGGCCAAAGTGGGACATTTTCATTACAAACATCAGATTTTACAGGCCGACACATACACACGGTCAGTACAAAGGATAGAACTTAACTTTTTTGCCTGAATAAAAGCTTATTCTTGTAGCATTTAAGTTGCATTTAAGTTGACTGTCTCTCGCAAAGTGGGACAGGTGGTAACCCTACTCAGAAAGCACAACTGAGTTGCTCACTAGTTAGCAATGAATGAGTGGCAGTGGAGCTAAGGAGGGTTCTCTAGCAGATATCAAGGGAAAATTATGTTTCTAAGCATTTGCGTCCATACACAGTAGTGTTAAACCGCACACTGCTATGTACAGCTATACACAAATGCTGTTCTTAAATGCAAGCAAAGTTAAACAGTTTTAACACAAATTAACAGATAGGAAAGCCCAAAAATTAGCCTTTTTCCAGGAATCCCCAACTCAGGTGGGTCCTGGGCTAGACACTTCTGCCACAAGGGTGCAGGAGGGCCTTCTTAGAATGGCTGGTTTTAGTGCTCAAGTAATAACAAACAGCCCAGATTCAACAAATCTGAATCTAGTCTATGCCATGAAATACAGAAATACTGGAACTTCATAGTGCAGAAAAAAAAAAGTCACAGGAGTAAAAACAGCAAAAAGTGAAACAGCAATTAAGCAAAATACATTCAAAAAAGTACAATACAAGTTTAAAATAGACTTATTTTTTGTTGAACACCGTGGGTGCCTTAGGTTTATTTCAGATTCACTGCAGATCTCTGGATAAATACCAACAGGAAACACATAGGAAGCATATTGATCCACTTATACCAGCTTGATGATTTCTAGTTTTTATTTTAAGTACAATAATACAGTTTATGCCTCCATTAAACATGATTTGGGTTTAAAGACAATTTCACAATTTTTAAAGATTAAGGTCTTGCGCATTTTGCTAGTGTTCTGAGTTTTGGCATGCAAATCACTTTTTTCTTTTTCAGTTGTGCTATTATAATTTAAGTTTCAGAGGTTCATAGGTGTTTACTAGGCTAACAACCACAAAGGCCTTTTCAACATCAGCCATGAATCCCAAATCTCTAATAAGTTCTGATACCCTAGATAAGTGTAAGCAGAGGCTTGGGAGATGAAACGTGTACAAGCAGGGGCCTGGGAGATAAACCATTAACAAGTTGCCTGTATCCATTAGAGACATAGGTGCCAAACCAGGGATGAATTTCCTGTTCCCCATCCAGTTGTCCAAATTGCACTTGAATTGGGTTAGGGAGGAACTCTGCTTCACATGGGTGGGGAGCCTGTTCCAGAGACAGGGTAGTCTCTGGAATATATACCTGTGTCTCCAGCAGGTCCTATTTATATCACAGGCAAGGTTTAAGTCTTTAGAATGGGTAATTCTTGTGCTGTTTGTTTTGTCTTTATGCAGGAGGCCCATCTGAGTTGCGCCTAACAATGCCCTAAATGCCAGGCATAGATCTCCTCTCAAAAGCCTGTAGGAGACAGAATACAGGGATATGGCCTTGATGATAGGTCTAATGAATGCCAAATACAATGGAGCAATGACTTACTTGGACTTAGATGCCATACCTTTGTTCATAAGTTGTGCAACATAGAAAGATTTCCTCACTACTGTAGACATGTGAGGGTCAAAGGCTAGATTACTGTCTATGTGTGTCCCTAAGTTGTTTCCTTTGCATATGAGTTTTGTGTGTTTCTTGCCAATATTGAGACACCATCACCTTATTCCATTGGATCTGCAGCAATAAAGGAAGTTATAACCTGTGGTGACAGGTGTTAAGTATTGGACTGGAGTACTGATGGTACACAGCATTAAAACTTTTCTTATTGGAAAGAAATGCCTAGGCTTAAATTGGGATGAAACAGCTAGGCTTGAAAGGACCTTCGGGTTGATAGCCTTGTAATCTCCTATGATCCTATGATTAAGCCACATTTCAGTAATGGTATATATAGGTCAATATCATCTAAGCATTTAAAAACATTGGAATCGCTCATTTTAAGATTCACACGTCTTGGCATTTAACAAAGCCACTTTCACATCAAATATCATATATATTGGAAAGGTTTGATAAGTGGTCTTTATTTTGAAATTGGTATATTGTAACTGTGTTATATTATTATGTAAAGTTAGTATTAAGAAGAGAAAGAAATGTTAATTGTTATAGCACTGGAGGGCTTGATACAGTAATTTTTTTAAAGCTGTACAGCTATAGGTTGCATTGTTGTTACACAATTCTCAACGATTTGCCATCACAGTATTTTTCAAAGACTTCCATGTTTTCTTCAATCTTGTGAGCAGTGGCTTATAGTGTGTGAGTGCATTTCTATTCATGTTAATTAATCTTCTGGTTCTGAGTGATAGTATTACTCTAGAGGCCTGTTACATGAACATTAAAAATGCCACAGAGTATAATGGAGGGAAGGATGTATGTTTGTTACACATTATTCTGTCAAAAAATCTGGATAAACAATTATTACTTTTAAGTACTGTATTCAAATATAATGCAGTGTGATTCTGAATGCTACGATGTAACTGAAATTTATTACTGCAACACTGTCGCCAGAGTTTACAAAAGCACCATAGGCTTACACAGTTTGTAAGTACTGCTTCAGCAGTGCATAAACAAATCTAATGCTATCAGTGTAACTTTTAGGAACAGCATAATATGCTGACTACAAATATCATAACAAAATGGGTGGGCCTTTCACAGCAAGTTGCACAGTTGAGAGACAAAGGAGCGGTGAAGAGACAAGGGTTCTGTAATCCCCAGTGCTTATCTGCACTCAAACAGTGCTCACCAGTGTTACCGGCTAAGTCCAGGCTATGTTAGAATTGCGTTCCTTATCTGTGGTTGAGTGTGCTGTTACACAGAGCTGTGTGTCCTGAAGGGGTCTGCTTCAGTCTACAGAATTTTCACATAACTGAAAATCAAAATATTAAAATGAGAAGAGTGAAATCGCACAACATGGAACCATTACATTGCGAAATTCATATCAATGAATCACCAGCTGCGTATGTCACACACCACTCTGAGCTTCTGAATGGAGAATGCAGTACAGTGTGGATCTGGAAATGTACCCTTTTCCTTACTGTAGTACAGTCCTGGAGTTGGTGTATATAATTTGCAGGGGTTGTGGGTGTGCAGGGGATCTTGCTCCCCTGTAAAACTGTAACAAAAGGTAGATTTTTGTGTTGACTTGGAGCAGCTGGTGGTTTGTTGTTCTGAATTTTAGCAATGGAAAGGTTCGGTGTTGTGCAATTTCACTCTTTTTGTCTCATTCTTTTGATTTTCAGTTATGTGAAAATTCGGTAGAGCAAAGTAGACCTATCCTGAAGGTATCCATAAAGACTTAAAAAGAAACAGAAAAAAGTCATGGACATTCAGAAGACATACAGCTGAAACACTTGATGTCCTTAAGGGGTCATTTGCATATATCCCATGACCTCTATTACAGGAGGTTTAAGGTATCATACAGTGAAAACTTTAGTTTGGCTAGGTTTTTCTTGTAGATTTAGGAGTTAATTCATTTTGTACATCTTCAGTGTATTTGGTTGCTGTGTAACATCAGTGGTTTGAACTGCAACTGCATTTCAAGTTTACTGTTACTAGTGGTGAAATGCTATAAAAAGGGTATAGGAACACATTATCACTTCCAGGGTATTTGCCCTTTCCCCAGGATTGTGAGATCATGGATTTGTTATATTTAGGTGAATAACTACCAGGGGATAATTTGGGACTCGCTTTACAGAGAAAATAGTTTTTCTGGTTTGTTTAAATAAGCAGACTGGTAAAACATTAGTGTTGTTTTCTTAGTCCTAATGGTGTACTGTTTGTGTTCTTGATGCTCCATCAATATCCTGTAGAAGGATGACCCAGACAGGGTTTCTATCACTTGGGACAAGAACTGTAAATGGCAATATCATTTGCTTGGATAGGAAGTAAGAGGGAGTTACAAAAGAATGGATCTAATTAGGAAGGATTTACTGAGGACAAGGAACACTTTTTAGGTAAAGGGATTCAGCCTATACATAAGGAAAACTAAACTTCATGGAAAAATGGAATGAGCTGCCAGAATAAGTAAGCAGTCCAGGCAAAATAACAGATGAATTCAGACCATCTTACCACAGGCACAACAAAGGATGTCGGAACTGGAATAGTGGAGCAGCTGCAAGTTAGTAACTACAACAATTTCAGCAGAATATACAGACTGGATTCATTTCCTTCAGTCAACAGCCTTATGTGTGTGTGTGTGTGTGTGTGTGTGTGTGTGTGTGTGTGTGTGTGTGTGTGTGTGTGTGTGTGTGTGTGTGTGTGTGTGTGTGTGTGTGTGTGTGTGTGTGTGTGTGTGTGTGTGTGTGCGCATGTGCATGTGTGCGTGTGTGTGTGTGTGTGTGTGTGTGTGTGTGTGTGTGTGTGTGTGTGTGACATTTTAAATGATCAACCAAAGCATGCCAGGCATTCATAATATTAATAACACAAATTACCAACACTCAGTACACCAAGAAAGGAAACAAATTTTCCTCTCTCATCTACTAGCCATAGCCCTACCAAAATTCATCTTAAATCTATCTGAATAGTGGTATTGTTACAGAAGGTTTTTTTTTTTTTGTTAAGGTAAGGTGCAGTAAGCTATGGTTAGGGTGCATGACTATGGTAGGGCACAGGGAATATCACTGTCACTATAAAAGGCAGCTCAGATGCTCTCCATGTACCCTCTCACCCTCACGACACTAAATCAGTCTAATTACCTAACCCTTACACTAAGCTATGCACACTTACACATGCACTAAATCTATCCACTAACCTAAACATTACCCCTACCCTACCACACACACACACACCTGTACATAAACGTCTAACCCCACTACAAAGCCACTTACCTTTGTCAACCAACCTCAAAGTCATGCAATCAGCTGTTCACACAAATGGCACTACGGTTTACTTTGTCAACCAAATGATCATTAAACCAAGTGAACTATAACCACACAGTTAAACACACATAGATAGATAGATAGATAGATAGATAGATAGATAGATAGATAGATAGATAGGGTAAGGAGTGAAGAGGCACGGCCCACTCACCTCCTTGGGAAGGGCTTGTGCTTTAAGGAGCACAGTTTTTTTTAAATTCTCCAAGTCTTTTGGGTTTCTAATACCATGACTGGAATGGACCCCATTCCTAAGTCAAAGTACGATTAAAATTCATGAAATTAATATTGTTTCAGTCTTTGATATCAGCCAGAAGTGCTCTTCGCAGCACCCACAATGTGCCCAGTAATGACTCCTTTTGCAATTCATACGGAGTTATATGTATTGGTAACATATCTAAACACAACTATAGATTCTTTTTTATAAGACCCATTGCTCCTACTACTATTGGAACTGACATTTCTGCCTGCAACTCCTGATATTTTATGAATTTGTGTGTCTCTCTCTGTACACAAGACACTGTAGTCACTGGGTATGGCCATTTCAATGATCAGTGCTACTTTTGTCTTCTTTTCATGGACCACTATATCCAGTTTTCTAGCATCTATCTTTTGAACTGTTGGTAATGGATGATCCCATGTGATGTAGAATTCATCATTTCCTATGATGCTTTGTGGCTCACATTTCCAGTGTCTTTCAGCCACCTCAATACC
>NC_056737.1:1711408426-1711430926 GCF_019279795.1 Protopterus annectens
GATCAGGTTTAAGGTAAATATGCTGTTAAGTTTCTCACATTTAGTTTTTGAATATCTTGGAAGACTTATTCCCCCACCCCATCATGAAGTACAGAGTCCCCGGTTCTTAATTTGACTACTAACTTGCAATACTTAGTAATGTTATACAAAGGAATATACGGCTGCCATGGAAGACTGAAGTGTTTCCAAAACAAATGGCTCCCTCTTTAATATAAAAATGTATGTCCTACTTTCAGCACTGCAGCATATATTTTGAAACAATCATACATAGCAGTATATCTGACCTTGGTTTGTTTGTATAGGCATTGTCTTATAAGCAACCCAAAGAACCCCATAAATAAGACCTTCCTGACATATTAATAACCTTTCTAAACGAACACCCTAGCCTGTATAGACTGGTAAGTACTTTAGTAGCCACTGTGGGTCATGTCCAAGAAATACTAACATACACCCAAAAATACTAATCTGCATCCGAGGAATACTAGCCTACATCCAAATCCATCAGTTCCGTCTTACCACAGAACGTGTTCTCAACACTGTATTGTGGTACTAAAGCATCACTGTGCAAGAGACAAGTAAGGAAATAAAATTCACTTACCCTCTTACAGCAGTTTAAACATTAAAGATTTTCTGAACCAACACTAGAGTAATCCATGCAGCAATCACCACTCCACTAAAAACAAAAATAGCCCATGTAGTGGTAAGAGTCTATAATGATTGCAACAGCCCAAAAATAGATATAAAATTAACTTTAATTCACCCAAAAGTTAAGCACTTTTGTCCCCTATTGTCTGGGACTTCATCAGATTCTCCTGCAAGCTCCACATCAAAGTTGATAAATCAGAATACTTCCAGACAGATGTGAAACTATGTCAATGAGCTGTCCAATACTATATGGGGGGAACTACAGAAGATATTGTTGTAGACACCTCAAAACAATTGGCCACCTCAGCTGATCTTGCTGTCATACCAAATCCTAGTTCATTAGATTTTGCCAGTAGCATCTATGGCTACTTCCTAAAGCCATCACAGCAACTACTTCCATCACTGCACCTAGACCACCAACAAATTCAGTCCATACCATGTACAATGAGTCTTTTCCTGCTCCACATTTGTTATTCCATAAAGCATCAGGTTAAGTGAAAAAAAAAACATCTGCTTAATTTGACAGACAGCTGTTGTCCCTCTAAACCATTGCACCCTTCTTTTCTCAAGTTAGCCTGCTCAGATTGTAGAGTAACTAACATTTATCTTCAGCATCTGTTCACTTCTGGCATAATTCTTCCTGCACTAAAACATGCATCAATAATGCCACAGACTAAAATTCTCAAGAAGTGGTTTGCCACCAATCATTTAAACCTGTCACTAAGCACAGCCTTCTATCAAAAAGTCAACATTACTTGCACCATGGCTCTAGTAGTAATACAACCTTTCTTATCATTACCAAAAAAACATATGTGCACACCTGGGTAAAGCCTAATCATTGGTTCTCTCTTCATTGACTTGAAGACAGCATTTGACATCGCAGACCATAAGTCGCTACTATGTCATCTCAGCACACTTGTCATCATAGACCATGAGTCATTACCGTGTCATCTCAGCTCATTTGACATCATAGACCATAAGTCACTACTAAGTAATCTTAGCACACTTATCATCATAGACCATAAGTCACTGCTATGTCATCTCAACACACAGGGTAGCATACACCATGAGTCACTACTGTGTCATCACAACTCATTTGACGTGACAGACCATGAGTCACTATGGTGTCATATCAGCATACATGGTATCCTAGACTGGGAGTCACTACTGTTTCATATCAGCATATCTGGCATTGTAGACCATGAGTTACTACTGTATCATCTCAGGTCATAGACCATGAGTCACTACTACATCATCTCAAGAAAGTGGACCGAAGTGAAGAGCCACTCATTGTTTTTTTACGTAAGTCAAACTTGATAACATCCTCTTAGACATGATTATTTGCAAGCACAGGTACTGTATTGCTTAAACCTTGGCTCCATGTTTTTCTACCTATATATAAATGAGTTAACTGTGAATCTAAACCTGATGATCTGTGCTGACAGTCTAGCTTTGTTTAAGTCAGGTCACTATATACCTACCATTCAAGATGTATTACAGAAAAACTTACATAAACTCTCAAAATGAGCTATTTTTCATATTGTAACACTATAAAGATTCACAGCAATATGTCTGACATACCACACATATTTCAAAATCTGTCCTTTAGCACTCATGGACCCACCCTAGTAACCAACCAGTCTGGATTATAGTTAGACCCAAGCTACAAATTTAAATACTACACTAATCTAAACTGAAAAAAAAAACGTTTTCAGCTTTATATAGCATATAAGACCAATAGATTCCTAGCACATTAAATCCAATATTGTATTACTAAAATGTGTTTATCTCCAGCTTGAACATATCCTACTTATTTTAACCTATGGGTCTGAGTCTAACTGTACAGGAAAACAAAATGCATACTTGAACACCACCACTCTAAGCCTCAACTTATGGTAGCTATAATCAGTGTAGGCACAGAAATGACTTTAGTAAACTCGTGCATGAAGTAAAATCTATTCATGAATGATTATGCGTGAACATTACTATACCTCTGCTTTTCTTCTCATGCCATTTACTGCCCCAGCCTACTTTGAAAATCAGTAAAAATGGCTGTATTTATTTTATAAACTGAAAATAGACACGTCACCCACCAAGGGATAAATGCTCCATAGCCAAGAAAGTGCAAAGTAACTGTAATAAATATAAATGCTCAGGAGCAACCTAGTACAGAACCAAGAGTTCAGCATATATCTATGCACTCGAGGTATAGTCTCTAACAGTGATAGTATTTGATATAAATTCCAACAGCAGGTAGATAAAATCCAGAGGCAAAGTAAAAATAATATCCTTTTATTACAGACACATGTGAAGGTAAGCGCTTTCACCAAGAGGCTTTGTCAAACCTTGAACAAACAGAGTGTAAAATTACCTACTACTATATATCTAACTGGTAATTACCTAATTGATACCAATCAAGTCAGCACTCCTCTTAAAGTCATATGGTGAACACTGTCAAGTGCATTTAAAAATGTATCATAACAAATAAGCATATTAAATGGAGCGTATTATCATGGAACTTATAAACAAAGACATTGGCAACCTTCAAACACTGGACCCCACCCAGTTTGGGTTTGTGAAGGGCCGATCTTGTCTCCTGAACCTGATTAACTTCTTTGAATCAGTCTCCAGAGCCATGGACAAGGGTAAGGTGGTCCACACAGCCTATCTAGACCTTGCCAAGGCCTTTGACATCATCCCCCACTCTGGAATCATAGATAAACTTACTAAGTTGGGCATTAATCCCTATGTCACCCAATGGGTTGCTAAATGGCTTACTGATAGAACCCACACTATAAAAGTAGCTGACTCCAAATCCAGCTCCAGACAAGTGACAAGTGGAGTACCTCAGGGTTCAGTCCTGGGGCAGCTCTTGTTTGGCATCTACTTCTCTGAAGTACAGGTCAACACTAAGGGACTCTGGCTAACAAAGTTTGCAGATGACTGCAAACTGGGAGCCATTATTGAATCCCAAATGATGTGGATACTCTACAAAAGGGCCTTACAGAAACAGATGCTTGGTGCCAGAGCCATGGGCTCAAGCTCAATGCCAAAAAATGTATTGTTATCCCCTTTGGGAAAAACATGTATCCATGAATTACCATATAGGTGGCAGTACACTAAACACAGAAAGTGTGATAAGAGACTTAGGGACACAGGTGGACAGTGGTCTCACCTTCGATAACCACATCGCCACAACAGTCAGGAAATCCTTCTATGTGGCACACCTCATCACGAAGGGCTTTTCATCCAGAAAAAGGAGGTCATTGTCCCACTGTACTCATCCCTCATTAGACCCATTATAGAATACAACCCCATTTGGTATGTACCTCTCAAGACATCTGCAACAACTGGAAAGGCCTCAGAAATACCTCACTAAAAGAATCACAGGCCTAAAGCAGATGCCCTACGCTGACTGCCTTAAAAAACTCCAGCTATACTCTGTGATATCGCCTACTCAGAGGCGATCTCTGCTTAACATACAAGGCCATGTCAAACCCAGAGCTGTTGGACATGCTACACTTAAAGAAATCCCAATCCGTCAGAGCTACACGCTCCAGGGATCTGAACCTTGTCATCACAATAAACAAAACATGCTGGAGGGATAGGTTCCTGACCCAGAGACTCCCCAGACTCTGGAATAGATTGCCCATACATATCAAGCAGAGTGCCTCTTTGGACCTCTTCAAAAGGAACCTTGACGACTGGATGGGAGAAAGGAAATTCACCCCAGGGATCACGTCAGTCGCCCTGCTAGACAGGGGTCCAGGAAAGTAAATAATTTGGGAAGAAATAGCCAGGGAATTGTTATGGCTAGGCTTGTATAGGCCCTAGGGCTGATAGCCTAGTACCAACCTATGAACCTATGAACCTATGAACCTATGAACATTACATCCATATGGATAAAATTCAATGATGAATGAGTATGTAACACAGTTACCATGATTAAAAATATATACATATTAACATGTAAAATAAATATATATCACAGAACATAATTTTAAACACTGGTATACTAACCCCATGATTTACCTAACTACCAACTTCCTATTTTTCAAGACAGGTTTCAGGGGAATTTTATCATTTAACCCTGGACTGGCATGTGCTTTAAACTGTATTATCCATTTAACTTCCATTCTTTCCGTGTGATTCCTGACATCTCCACCCTTGATACTAGCATGATTCATCTGAATCACCAAGAAACAAAATGTATGTTCTGTCCCTACTTGAAGAATATGTTTGGGTAGGGCATTTGTACTGGAACAAATGCGTATCTGGTATAGATGTTCTCTGATACAATCTTTAAGCCTCCTATCAGTAGTTTGTGGTTGGATAGCTGGAGGGCTTAGACTGGAAAGTAGTGTTGAGCCAAGATGGCGACCAGATGAGAGGAAGTGAAGTGTAATGAAGGTTTTTGAGATGACACTGACTGTAACAAAGCTCATACTGGTTTTATTTGAGAAAGTTACAGCGTGGATACAAATAGCATTGAAAAGGATTTACCATGCTTACACGTTATTAAATTGCAAGAAGGAGGGCTGGATATGTAGATTTTATGCAAAATATTTGATGAAGGAGAACCATCGTATGAGGCTGCTATGTCTTGGAAGCAGCAGTGGCCTTAGGTCAGCTGGTGCCCTAGAAAAAAGGGCTGCACGGCATGCCCCCCACACCACCCAGGTGCCCCCATCCTGGTTTACCTACACCAAATAAATACTGGAAAAGTGCCCCTTCTACAGTGGTGCCCTAGGCGACCGCCTAGTTGGCCTATGCCTAAGGCCGGCTATGCTTGGAAGGACATAGTTAATGAGAGGTTGGACAAGGAACAGGAAGTTTTGTGCAGTAGTGAGGTAAACAGTCATGTTTGTTCTGAGAAACAAGTGTTTTATAAGGAAAATGCTAGAAGGTAACTGTCAAAACTTATGCATCTGTGACGGCAGGGACAATGGAAAATGGAAAAAAATGGGATGTAAATAGTAAAGTTTTTGAAAGACAGAGATGTAATAAGAAGTGAGAACAAAAGAAGATGAGGCGATTGACAGATGTTTGGTTAACATAACAGTTCTACTTGGTGTTAAAATGGAAGAAGTAAGCATATTTGTGTATATCAAATAAAGTAAGCAAAGGCCAACTACAGAGCTATCGTGGAAACACAAAGAGTTTGGCAACTCAGTCCCAAAGGAGCTGTAGCAACTCAGTCACAGCAAAATTATAGACTGAATTTTCAGTAACAGATGTTGAAGTCCATACACCAACTGGTTCAAAAACACAGGTTTATTATAAACGAGGTAAGCGCTTTCGCTAAGGAGCTTCTTCAGACCTATTTGATTTACGTTTTTAACTACGGAGCTTTTACTCCTGGGAGTGCTGATCATTTTGTTTTTTTATATTTGTGTATATATTTGGGAAGGAAGTGTTCTGTGAAGTAACATTTCTACCTGCATAAAATGGTAAGAAGGAGCAGAAACCAAGGAATAATTATGTTGTGAAGGGGATGTGAGGGTGTTAAAAAGAAGAGTAAAGTTACAGTTCAGAGCTTGGAAAAGACTGTATTTGAAATAAGACATTTTCTAGAAGATAACTCTAAGCAAGTTTTGGAAGTTTAAAAAAAATTGCTGATGAAAAACTGTTAAGGACTGGGTGATAGGAGGTGATGTTATATATTCAGCATGTAAAAATGCTGAAATAATGCATTTACCAAATGTAGCTATTGTTATGGAAAGAAGACAATGTTGAACCATTACTGGGGGCAGTCCAAGACCTGTCATCAGGGTGGTGGAAGGAATCATTTGATAAATAAATGTAATAAAAGAAAATTTCAATTTGGTCAGACTAGTCATACTACAAATAATTGTTAAAAATACTGTAGACATTGTGATAGTACAGAACATTATATGACTTGATTGTGATAAAAATGAAATACAAAAATATGTGACTTTGGAAGAGGAAAATTATGAAAAAGATGGTGAAAAAGAAGAACTAAAAGATAACAATGAGTTGGAGTTAGGTTTTAATATAGAGCTTTAGCATATTTTTGAAACTTTATGTCAGGAAGACATAGAAGAAGAAAAGGAAGATAAGGAGAAAGGGACAGCAATGTCAGCAAGGAAATGGTTAAATAAAAGAAAAATAAATTAATGTTTAAACTAACTAAAAAAAAGTTCAGGAAAACAAAAATCGTGAAAAAAAGACAAAATGATGACTGTCCACACAGATAAAAAGCTTAGAGCTTTCTTTCATTTTAATCACAACAAACTTCTTCAGAACTGACCAGTAAATCAATTAGTCAGATTTAAATACAAAATTTGATTAATAAAACCAATCAAATGTCCAGTCATCTAATTATTAATTAATACATACCATTTTCTTAAAGGCAAAAATATAAAATGTGAAATATAACACTTGATATATGTACAAAAAGCATACAACACATACAAATGTGTGCCTACTTTAAAAATGGTTGTCAAATAAACTGTTTAATAGTATAGTCTATTATTTAAAGGACATTTAACATTTAAGGTCTCATTTAGACCAGGAATGTGATCTGCCCTGAGGAAAACCTGCCATCTAAGCTCCTTGTTTTCCAGGGCATTGTTGAATTCTGTAACAAATGGAGTTAAATCTATTTCATCCAACACAAAAATACAAATTTCTTGAAGTTAGAACACTCCAGAACATGTTTGGCTAAAGCATTGTTAGTGTCTTTATTTCTAATAGCCAAACGATGTTCATAAATCCTTTTATAAAGGGCTCTAGTTGTTTTCCCCACATAAAAATTATGACAAAGAATTTGCATTGTTTGAGTTATAACATGGGTAGGTGCCAGTGGCTCCTCTAACAGTTTTGTGTCCTCCTATTTCTAAAATAGACTTTACACTTGCAACCTTTTTATAAATGAATACTAATATTAACAGGAAAATATGTTTCCTTTTATAGGGGGTTTATCGATGATTTGTTTTTTCTCTGGAATGGACCTGCTGATGAGTTAAGTCTACTTTTGGATGACATGGACAGACATATGATGGGACTGAAGTTCACTTTAAGTGAAGTTATACGTACGAATATGCACTTGAATATAAATATGAATCTTGAAGAAAAGAAGAAAAAGAATCAGTTGTTCAGAAAGGAGACAATTCCATACTTACATTTTCCTTCATTTGAGGAGAGTCATCCTTTGTTCATGAAATTGAACTTGGTCAGAGGACAAATTATATGCCTCAGTAGATTAATTTCAGACAACGAAAATTTAATTTGTGAGGCAAACAAACTTATTTCCATGTTTGTCCAGAGAGGGTATCCATATGAAAAACTGAGGGAAATTTTCGAGCAGATATTACTAGTTAGGATGGAAAAGTTCCCGCCCATTTTAACTAGTGGGTTTATAACTAATAACAACAGTGGGAAAGTAAAATAAATGGATTGTGCCTTTCCTGTTCCTGTTAGTATTGACTGTCACAGTATCAAACAGGTAATTTCCAACAACTGAAAAGTTATTTTGGGAAACTGAGACTTAGCTAGAGTACTAGGGCACCACCCACACTTCATTTATAAAAAGGTTGCAAGTGTAAAGTGTATTTTAGAGATAGAACACAAAACTGTTAGAGGAGCCACTGGCACCTACCCATGTTATAACTCAAACAATGCAGGTTCATTGATTCATCAAAAAATATATTTTTTCCACACATTAATAAAATGGTGGTTAGTAAAGGCAGATACAACTGCAAAAGTATGGGGGTAGTATATTTGGCTACGTGCTCCACCTGTCATAATTTTTATTTGGGGAAAACAACTAGATTCCTTTATAAAAGGATTTATAAACATTGTTTGGTTACTAGAAATAAAGACACTAACAATGCTTTAGCCAAACATGCTCTGGAGTGTTCTAACTTTAAGAAATTTGTATTTTTTGTGTTGGATGAAATAGATTTAACTCCATTTGTTACAGAATTCAACAATGCCCTGGAAAACAAGGGGCTTAGATGGCAGGTTTTCCTCAGGGCAGATCACATTCCTGGTCTAAATGAGACCTTAAATGTTAAATGTCTTTTAAATAATAGACTATACTATTAAACAGTTTATTTGACAAACATTTTATAGTAGGCACACCTTTGTATTTGTTATATTTCTGAGATATATAAGTATCCTTTTTTTTTTGATTATTTATACTGATTATTGTTTCTAGCAATTTATATATAGCACTTTTTATTGCCTGCTGCATCGTATTTAGTGTATTTTATTGCTATTAACTAATATGCATGGGTAACTGATTTGTTTGCAGTTAAAATCATTCTGTAGAGTCTCTTTGTTCCTTTATCTGTTTAAAAATCTTCATTTTGTGGCTTTCTGTAGTGTTTACTGTCTAAAGAGTGTAGGCTAATAGCTTTAGTATTGTCCTAGTTGAGATTTGCTGGCTCTGGGCCTGCTTGTTTCTACAGTGATTTTTCAAAGCACATGAACAGGCCTTCTTGAATTAGCAGAAGCCTTTCTTTACCTTGGCTAGATTGTGTTAATTGGCTGCTGGCTAGTGGGGGCTGGTTCTTTTGTGCTTTTTTTTTAAAAAAAAAGTTGTCTAAGGTTGTATCTTTTGGTATTTAAGCCCTAACTTTGAGAGGATTTCTGTCTATACACACTGAGCAGAGTGGAGGAGTGGCGTTGACTACAACTCTGATCTGAGATATATAAGTAGCCTGTTTCTTTGGATTATTTATACTGATTATTGTTTCTAGCAATTTATATATAGCACTTTTTATTGCCTGCTGCATAGTTTTTAGTGTATTTTATTGCTATTAACTAATCTGCACGGGTAACTAATTTGTTTGCAGTTAAAAGCATTCTGTAGAGTTTCTTTGCTCCTTTATCTGTTTAAAAACTTTCATTTTGTGGCATTCTGTAGTGTTTACTGTATAAAGAGTGTAGGCTAATAGCTTTAGTATTGGTTCCCACCTTCCCCCCCTTGTTCGTGTCTTGTTATTATACTTGGTGGCTTTGCAGTTGCCTGCCCCTACTGTAAATTTGATCTGTGACACTCCTCCCAGTCTACTGTCATTAGCTCATTCTACCTAATACAGCGAGAACATCTGAGAAGGCCTTCTGTTTCTCCTTTTTCCCTTTCAAAAAAAAATGCCTGAATCTCCTTGTGTTCTGACTGTGCTTCTCAAACATTTTGGAAATATAGAGTATATTTTGGAGCATTTATTATAACTGTAATTTCCTTAATATTGCTACAACTTAAGTGCTCTAGGTTGCACTGCATCTCAATTATTTGTGTGTTTTAGCTGCTTTTCTCTATATATAGACTTCTCTGTATATGTAGCCTAGCTACTTATTCTGCCGTATTACTGCCTCTTAAATCATTTTTCAGTTGTGCACTTGCCTTACTTCATTTAAAAAGTTTTAAATTGCTAATTTTGTAGAGTTTTAATTGCATTTACTGTTTAGAACTACACACTCAAGTGTGTTAGCCTTTTATGTGTTTATTTACTGTATTATTGCATTGTTTAGCCTGTTTTAACCAAGAAAAAAAAATACTATCTTGTTTGCTCGTTTCCCACCTTACCTAGCCAGTCCATATCCCAGGCTTTGCTTGTCTCAGGACTTTATTTTCTATGTTCAGAGCTATCCAGGCCTTGCTGTGGTAGAGGGAAATCCTAATGCTTACCAGTGGGGGTGGTGAGCATTGTACTGCCTATCTAACACTAGAGGAGTGGTTTCCAGCTCTGAAATTGTAATGTTATTAGCCTTTTTGGGCTGATTTCTATCCCTTTCAACTTTCTGGCTTAAAAACGCATGTGTTTGCACATTTTCGCATTGTGCAGCACTGCGAGGCTACAGTTAAACTATTCCAGGTGCCAGAAAGTTTGCTCTTAAAATTAATTTTCCCTTAGAACTAGCTGGTTTCTCAGTAGTAGCACTAAAATCTGAACCCCTGTGACTAGCACTTGCTCTAGAACCTGCTGGAAAGCACTAGGAAGCCTGAAACTGATACAAGCACTCAACTCTCCTTGTCAATAAGGAGAAATTAATCATAGGCACTAAACAGCCTATAATTACAAAGTACCTTGCAAAGGTAAGGGAAAACAACTCTTAAACTTTACAAAAAAAGCACCTAAACAGGCATGTCCAAGGGTCAGCTTCTGGTGATTTCTCCTGTCCACTTGGTGAATCTGGACATACTGGGGCAATGCGGCAACTGCCTCATGTACACAGACAATCCTCTCCTCCTACCACCCAACACTACAACCTGCGAGAGATGCGCTTACATAGCCAAACTGGAAGCAAAGCTCTCTCTGGCCAAGATTGTGCTAGACAGTCAAGAGGAGAAGGTTAATACCTGCACTACACCTCATAACCCTTCAAAACCCACACCATCAACACCCACACATAGCAACACTAAACCCACATATGCGGAGGCCCTTAACATTAACCTGCCCAAGCAACAAGGACCTCCAAAGCTGAAACGCAAACAAACACCAGTCATAACCAAAGTGAAACATAGCTCACAACACCAGTGTGCCACCCAACAACAGCCAATAAGGCAAGATAATGTACCCAACACTTTAGTCATAGGTGACTCTATAGTCAGGCACACTGATGTCCCACTCACCAGGCTGAACAAGGAGAATATTACAGTCAGCTGCCTGCCGGGTGCCAGGATCCGCCACATAATGCATGCACTCAAGTGACTCCACAACAAGTACAAATATGACTCTGTCATTGTCCATGCTGGCGTGAATGACTTGAGACATACCTCCCTGGACTACATGAAAAGAGACATGGAAGAGCTCTTGGATCATGTGGCCCAGGCAGGTATGACCCTAGCCCTGAGTAGCATCCTGCCTTTGCCCAGAATAATACCACAGCATAAGGACAAACTGATTGACTTCAACAATTGGCTAAGCTTCTGGTGTCATTCAAAGGGGATCCAGTATCTGTCTGCCTGGGAAGACATGATCGACAAACCACGATACTTTGCCAGAGATAATCTGCACCTGTCACTCCTGGGATTCAGGTTACTGGCTAAAGCTCTTGCCACCCCTGTAGTGCCTTTTTAAGGCAAGGTTCAAAGGATAAAACCACCACTGTAACAGATGCAAGCATGCAAAATGTGAAGGTAATGCTGCTCAGTGCTAGAAGTCTAAACCTCAAAATGCACACTCTCGAGGCACTCCTAAAAATGGAGAACATCAATATCTATGCAGTAAATGAGACCTGGTTTAAGGCTCCAGAGAGCTCCCCTGCAATACCAGGCTACAACTCTTACCACACTTTTTGGCCACAAAACCAAGACTGAAACACTAAAGGTGGAGGAGTGTCCGTATTCACCAAGGATATTCACACCTCCAGGCTAGTTGCCTAACAAAATGCATCTGAAATCTTCCAGGTGCAACTAACACTAGGTAAGACTGCAATCCAAATTGTAGCTTGTAACAGATCCCCCATTATGCCCCAAGATTCTCACTACACCTTTCTAAACATACTGGAAAATATTAAGATACAAAGAAACACCCTAATACTGGGTGATTTCAACTACCCTGCCATTAACTGGGAAAACTACTCGGGTACCAACTCCTTTTCCCAACGGTTCCTGGAATTCATGAATTCCAACGCCCTGGGTCAACTAATCCATTGTCACACCAGGGGTTCCAATATCCTAGACTTGGTCATTACCAACATGAGAGATAGATGCTCCACACCAGTGGTCACCCCTCATTGGTCAGGTCTGACCATAAACAAATCACCCTTGACATCCACATCCCACCCCATCCCCCCAGTAAGGAAACCTTCTTAAAAAACATCTCCAAAGCCAACTTCATGCTACTGACGTCAGAAGTGACAAACTTCGCGACACCCATGCAGACAGGAACTGAAAGTTTGACTGTAGAATCCTACACTAAGGCACTGTACGAGCACATCCACTCATGCATGAATTGTGCCCTCCCAAATAGCACCAAGATGCTCTTCTCCAAAAAAAGGAAGCCAATCTGGTGGTCCCCTGCTATAAACAAACTATACAACAGAAGGAAGAAACTATTGCAGAAAAGAGGAAAATCCCAGGATGCAAAAAACTCCCTCACCAGTCTCATTAAGAAGCTGAGATCCCTCATAAAATCCTCAAAAGCTAGTTACAAAAATAAAATTGCCAAAGATTCCAAAGACAACCACAAGGCATTCTATAGTTATGTCAAGAATCTAAATCAGATCTGCTCTGAGCTACAACAGAATGGCATTAAATATACTGATCCCAAGGATATTGCCAATATCCTGGCAGATCGATTTACTGCTAACTCCGTCCCCCTCTCACCCTCTAAAGGGCCCATCTCAATACCAAAAGATTGCCAAATTCCAGTAATCATGGCCACACAGGTAGAAACCACACTCTCCAAAGCTAAGAATACAGCATCCATGGGACCAGAAGACATCCCAGGCTGTGTACTACATGAACTACAAAATGAATTGGCACCTCACCTAAGTGTCATGTTTAATCATAGCCTCACCTCAGGCTTCGTGTCCACTGAGTGGCGCACAGCTACAGTTATCCCACTCCACAAAGGTGGATCCACTTTGGAACCCAGGGAACTACCATCCCATCAGTCTGACAAGCCTGATCTGCAAGGGCATGGAAAGTATTATCATGGAACTTATAAACAAAGACATTGGCAACCTTCAAACACTGGACCCCACCCAGTTTGGGTTTGTGAAGGGCTGATCTTGTCTCCTGAATCTGATTGATTTCTTCAAATCAGTCTCCAGAGCTGTGGACGAGGGTAAGGCGGTCCACGCAGCCTATCTGGACCTCGCCAAGGCCTTTGACACCATGCCCCACTCTGGAATCATAGATAAACTTACTAATCTGGGCATAAATCCCTATGTCACTCGATGGGTTGCCAACTGGATTACTGACAGAACTGAGATTGTAAAAGTAGCCGACTCCAAATCCAGCTCCAGACAAATGACAAGTGGAGTACCTCAGGGTTCAGTCCTGGGACCACTCTTGTTTGGCATCTACTTCTCTGAAGTACAGGCCAACACTAAGAGACTCTGGCTAACAAAGTTTGCAGATGACTGCAAACTGGGAGCCATTATTGAATCCCCAAATGATGTGGATATTCTATAAAAGGGCCTTACAGAAACAGATGCCTGGTGTTAGAGCCAGAGCCATGGGCTCAAGCTTTAATGCCAAGAAATGTATAGTTATCCCCTTTGGAAAAAAAGCATGTACCCATGAATTACCACATAGGTGGCAGTACACTAAACATCAAAAGTGTAATGAGAGACTTAGGGACACAGGTGGACAGTGGTCTCACTTTCGATAACCACATCGCCACAACAGTCAGGAAATCCTTCTATGTGGCACACCTCATCACTAAGGGCTTTTCATCCAGAATAAAGGAGGTCATTGTCCCACTGTACTCATCCCTCATTAGACCCATTATAGAGTATAATGCCCCATTTGGTATGTACCTCACAAGACATCTTCAACAGCTGGAAAGGCCACAGAAATACCCCACTAAAAGAATCACGGGCCTAAAGCAGATGCCATATGCTGACCGTCTAAAAAAACTCCAGCTATACTCTGTGGCATGTCGTCTACTCAGAGGTGATCTATGCTTAACATACAAGGCCATGTCAAACCCTGAGCTGTTGGGCATGCTCCACTTAAAGAAATCACAATCCCTCAGAGTCACATGCTCCAGGGATCTAAACCTTGTCATCACAATGAACAAAACATGCTGGAGGGATAGGTTCCTGACCCAGAGACTCCACAGACTCTGGAATAGACTGCCCATACATGTTAAGCAGAGTGCCTCTTTGGCCCTCGTCAAAAGAAACCTTGGTGATTGGATGGGAGATAGAAAATTCCCCCAGGGATCATGTCAGTTTCCCTGCTAGACAGGGGTCCAGGGAAGTAAATATTGTGGGAAGAAATAGCCAGGGAATTGTTATGGCTAGGCTTGTATAGGCCCTAGGGCCGATAGCCTAGTACCAACATATGTACCTTTTTGCAAAACCAAGGAATTTACTAGTAAAAATATGTCTCACATATTCAACTTTAACATATTTGCTAACTGTATTACAGATTGGGTGGTTTATTTAGTTATGTGTACGTGTTCAGCATTCTAGACTTCCAGACCTATTAGATTATGCATTTCTGAACAGCTTAGTAATATTAGAAATAAATGTTTTACTGATACTTTGTAAAAGCATACTATAAAACATCCTACTGCACTGTTCAATTTTATTGTCATTGGCAACGTTCTTCATAATAGAAATTTAAAATCTGGTTGGCATAATATTTTAAATAAAAAAGAAAGAACTTGGATTGTTAAATTTGGGGGTCTTTTTCCCCCAGGATTGAATGCATATCTTTAATGGTTGTTAATTGATTGGATGGGTGGAACTGGCTGATTATTGTATTAAGCTTTTTTAATATAAATGTGTTGAGTTTAAGCTTTTGTAGAACACACTGAAAAAGGCTTATGGCCGAAACCTGTCTGTGGATTTTTCTTTGGGCTTAATAAAGTCTGCATTAACGTTTCACTTGAGTGCTGGCCTCTTCTGGATTTGATTTAGGTCAGAGTTACATCTTTTTAGAGCTGGATGATGGGGAGCACAGATGACAGTGTTTGAGTTTAAAGGATGAAGTGGGTTAGAGGATGTGGAGAAAAAAAAACTGCAAGCCTGTTTCCTACCTTTCCTGTAACTAGTGTTCCAGATACAGATTTGCTGTATCCAGGACTGTATGTAAGCTTCTGAGCCCCCCAAGCCTTTCTGTGTTGGAGGGAAGCCTTCTAGCTTATCAGTGGGAGTGGTAAGCACTAGGTAACCTGTCTACCACATAAGGAGTGGTTCTGGCCCAGAAATTGTAGTTATTGGCTGTTTGGGCAATCTTCCATCTCTCTCAACTTTCTGATTTGAAAGCCTACGTTTGCACTTGTTTCTGTCTTGTAACTCGTCTAGTGCAGATACAGATTCTTAGTTTTAGCACTAAAATTTGCTTATTCATGCTTAGCACTTGTTCAGAACTTCTAAGCACTAAATAAGCTACTAATTACTATAGCACTCAGTCTTCCTCATTACCTAGAGGAAAGCAGTTTTTTGTACTTACTTTTCTCACTGGCTTAGAGAAAAACAGCTCTTGTACTCAATTTCCTCACTTATCTAGAAGAAAATAGTTTTTTATTCAGGCATGTCCAAGAGCCAGCTCCCAGTGTTCTCTCCTGTCTATCTGATGAATCTGGGCATCTTGAGGCAATGTAGAAATTGCCTCATGTACACAGACAACCCTCTCCTCCTACCACCCAACACTACAACCTGTGAGAGATGCACTTATCTAGCTAAACTGGAGGTAAAGCTCTCTCCAACCAAGACTGAACTTGACAGTCATGAGGAGAAGGTAAACATTTGCACAGCACCACACTCATCACATAGTTTCACTAAACCTACACTACTAAAATCCCCATAGTAACACAAAAGCATTCACAGAGGCTCTCAATAATAATCTGTCTAAGCAACAGAGACCTCCAAATCAGAAACGCAAGCAACCTCCATCCCCCAACACAACCCAAATGACAAGTAGCCCACAGACTCAGTGTGCCACTCAACCACAGACAATAAGGCAAAACAACGCACCCAACACACTAGTCATAGGTGACTCTATAGTCAGGCACACTGATGTCCCACTCACCAGGCTAAAGAAGGAAAGGGTTACTGTCAGCTGCCTGTCGGGTGCCAGGATCCGCCACATAACCCATGCACTCAGGTCACTCCACAAGTACAAATATGACTCTGTCATTGTCCATGTTGGTGTGAATGACCTGAGACGTACCTCCCTGGACTACATGAAAAGAGACATGGAAGAGCTCTCCGATCTTGTATCCCAGGCAGGTATGACCCTAGCCCTGAGTAGCATTCTGCCATCGCCCAGAATGATAATGCAGTACAAGGACAAAATGACTGACTTCAGCAATTGGCTAAGCTTCTGGTGTCATTCTAAGGGAATCCAGTATCTGTCTGCTTGGGATGACATGGTCGACAGACCATGATGCTTTGCTACAGATGGCCTGCATCTGTCGCCCCTGGGATTCCGGATACTGGGTAAGGCTCTTGCTGCCCCTATAGTGCCTTTTTTAGGCAGGGTTCAAATAACAAATTCACCACCATAACAGGAACAGGCAAGCAAAAACTGAGGGTAATGCTACTCAATGCTAAAAGTCTAACTTTCAAAATGCACTCACTCAAGGCACTCCTTAAAATGGAGAACATCGATATCTGTGCAGTGACTGAGACCTGGTTCAAGGCTCCGGAGTGCACCCCTGCACTACCAGGCTATAACTCATACCACACTTTTTGGCCATGTAACCTGGACCGAAGCACCAAAGGCGGAGGTGTGTCCATATTCATTAAGGATATCCACACCTCCAGGCTAGTTGCTCAGCATAATGCATCCGAGGTTATCCAAGTGCAACTAATTCTGGGCAGAACTGCAATCCAAATTGTAGCTTGCTACAGATCCCCCACCATGCCCCAGGATTCCCACTCCTCTTTTCTTGATGTACTGGAAAATATTAGGGTTCAACCAAATACCCTAATAATGGGCGACTTCAACTACCCCACCATTAACTGGGAAAACTACTCGTGTACCAACTCCTTAGCTCAACCCTTTCTGGAATTCATAAACTCCAATGCCCTAGATAAACTTATCCACACCCCCACGAGGGGCAACAATTTCCTAGACCTAGTCATTACCAACATGAGTGACTGGTGTTCCACACCTGAAGTCAACTCCTCGTTGGTCCGATCTGACCATAAGCTAATCACCCTTGATATCCACATCCCGCCCCCACCCCCCATTAAGGAAACCACAGTAAAAAATTTCTCCAAAGCCAACTTCATGCTTCTTAAGACAGAAGTGGTGATCTTCATGACACCCATGCAGATGGACAATACAGTTACAACTGCTGAATCCTACACAAATGCACTCTATAAGCACTTACACGAGTGCATGGATTGTGCTATCCCAAACAGAACCAAGACGCTATCCTCCAAAAAAAGGAAGCCAATCTGGTGGTCCCCTGCCAAAAACAAATTGTACAACAGAAGGAAGAAACTGTTGCAAAAGAGAGTAAAATCCCATGAGTGGAGGAGCTCCCTGGTCAGCCTCAGTAAGAAGCTGTTCCTGGAATTCATGAATTCCAATGCCCTGGGTCAACTAATCCATTGTCACACCAGGGGTTCCAATATCCTAGACCTGGTCATTACCAACATGGGAGATAGATGCTCCACACGAGTGGTCACCTCTCATTGGTCAGGTCTGACCATAAACAAATCACCCTTGACATCCACATCCCACCCCCACCCCCCACCCCCAGTAAGGAAATCTTCTTAAAAAACATCTCCAAAGCCAACTTCATGCTACTGACGTCAGAAGTGACAAACTTCGCGACACCCATGCAGACAGGAACTGAAAGTTTGACTGTAGAATCCTACACTAAGGCACTGTACGAGCACATCCACTCATGCATGATTTGTGCCCTCCCAAATAGAACCAAGATGCTCTTCTCCAAAAAAAGGAAGCCAATCTGGTGGTCCCCTGCTATAAACAAACTATACAACAGAAGGAAGAAACTATTGCAGAAAAGAGGAAAATCCCAGGATGCAAAAAACTCCCTCACCAGTCTCATTAAGAAGCTGAGATCCCTCATAAAATCCTCAAAAGCTAGTTACAAAAAAAATTGCCAAAGATTCCAAAGACAACCACAAGGCATTCTATAGTTATGTCAAGAATCTAAATGGCAATGCTCAGATCTGCTCTGAGCTATAACAGAATGGCATTAAATATACTGATCCCAAGGATATTGCCAATATCCTGGCAGATCGATTTAGTGCTAACTTCGTCCCCCTCTCACCCCCTAAAGGGCCCATCTCAATACCAAAAGATTGCCAAATTCCGGTAATCATGGCCACACAGGTAGAAACCACACTCTCCAAAGCTAAGAATACAGCATCCATGGGACCAGAAGACATCCCAGGTTGTGTACTACACGAACTACAAAATGAATTGGCACCTCACCTAAGTGTCATGTTTAATCATAGCCTCACCTCAGGCTTCGTGTCCACTGAGTGGCGCACAGCTACAGTTATCCCACTCCACAAAGGTGGATCCGCCTTGGAACCCAGGGAACTACCATCCCATCAGTCTGACAAGCCTGATCTGCAAGGGCATGGAAAGTATTATCATGGAACTTATAAACAAAGACATTGGCAACCTTCAAACACTGGACCACACCCAGTTTGGGTTTGTGAAGGGCCGATCTTGTCTCCTGAATCTGATTGACTTCTTCAAATCAGTCTCCAGAGCTGTGGACGAGGGTAAGGTGGTCCACACAGCCTATCTGGACCTCGCCATGGCCTTTGACACCATCCCCCACTCTGGAATCATAGATAAACTTACTAATCTGGGCATAAATCCCTATGTCACTCGATGGATTGCCAACTGGATTACTGACAGAACTGAGACTGTAAAAGTAGCCAACTCCAAATCCAGCTCCAGACAAATGACAAGTGGAGTACCTCAGGGTTCAGTTCTGGGACCACTCTTGTTTGGCATCTACTTCTCTGAAGTACAGGCCAACACTAAGGGACTCTGGCTAACAAAGTTCGCAGATGACTGCAAACTGGGAGCCATTATTGAATCCCCAAATGATGTGGATATTCTATAAAAGGGCCTTACAGAAACAGATGCCTGGTGTTAGAGCCAGAGCCATGGGCTCAAGCTTTAATGCCAAGAAATGTATAGTTATCCCCTTTGGAAAAAAAGCATGTACCCATGAATTACCACATAGGTGGCAGTACACTAAACATCGAAAGTGTGATGAGAGACTTAGGGACACAGGTGGACAGTGGTCTCACTTTCGATAACCACATCGCCACAACAGTCAGGAAATCCTTCTATGTGGCACACCTCATCACTAAGGGCTTTTCATCCAGAATAAAGGAGGTCATTGTCCCACTGTACTCATCCCTCATTAGACCCATTATAGAGTATAATGCCCCATTTGGTATGTACCTCACAAGACATCTTCAACAGCTGGAAAGGCCACAGAAATACCTCACTAAAAGAATCACGGGCCTAAAGCAGATGCCATATGCTGACCGTCTAAAAAAACTCCAGCTATACTCTGTGGCATATCGTCTACTCAGAGGTGATCTATGCTTAACATACAAGGCCATGTCAAACCCTGAGCTGTTGGGCATGCTCCACTTAAAGAAATCACAATCCCTCAGAGTCACATGCTCCAGGGATCTAAACCTTGTCATCACAATGAACAAAACATGCTGGAGGGATAGGTTCCTGACCCAGAGACTCCACAGACTCTGGAATAGACTGCCCATACATGTTAAACAGAGTGCCTCTTTGGCCCTCGTCAAAAGGAACCTTGGTGATTGGATGGGAGATAGAAAATTCCCCCAGGGATCATGTCAGTTTCCCTGCTAGACAGGGGTCCAGGGAAGTAAATATTGTGGGAAGAAATAGCCAGGGAATTGTTATGGCTAGGCTTGTATAGGCCCTAGGGCCGATAGCCTAGTACCAACCTATGAACCTTTTTGCAAAACCAAGGAATTTACTAGTAAAAATATGTCTCGCATATTCATCTTTAATATATTTGCTAACTGTATTACAGATTGGGTGGTTTATTTAGTTATGTGTACGTGTTCAGCATTCTAGACTTCCAGACCTATTAGATTATGCATTTCTGAACAGCTTAGTAATATTAGAAATAAATGTTTAACTAATACTTTGTAAAAGCATACTATAAAACATCCTACTGCACTGTTCAATTTTATTGTCATTGGCAACGTTCTTCATAATAGAAATTTAAAATCTGGTTGGCATAATATTTTAAATAAAAAAGAAAGAACTTGGATTGTTAAATTTGGGGGTCTTTTTTCCCCCTGGATTGAATGAATATCTTTAATGGTTGTTAATTGATTGGATGAGTGGAACTGGCTGATTATTGTATTAAGCTTTTTTAATATAAATGTGCTGAGTTTAAGCTTTTGTAGAACACACTGAAAAAGGCTTATGGCCGAAACCTGTCTGTGGATGTTTCTTTGGGTTTAATAAAGTCTGCATTAACGTTTCACTTGAGTGCTGGCCTCTTCTGGATTTGATTTAGGTCAGAGTTACATCTTTTTAGAGCTGGATGATGGGGAGCACAGATGACAGTGTTTGAGTTTAAAGGATGAAGTGGGTTAGAGGATGTGGAGAAAAAAAAACTGTAAGCCTGTTTCCTACCTTTCCTGTAACTAGTGTTCCAGATACAGATTTGCTGTATCCAGGACTGTATGTAAGCTTCTGAGCCCCCCCAAGCCTTTCTATGTTGGAAGGAAGCCTTCTAGCTTATCAGTGGGAGTGGTAAGCACTAGGTAACCTGTCGACCACATAAGGAGTGGTTCTGGCCCAGAAATTGTAGTTACTGGCTGTTTGGGCAATCTTCCATCTCTCTCAACTTTCTGATTTGAAAGCCTGTGTTTGCACTTGTTTCTGTCTTGTAACTCGTCTAGTGCAGATACAGATTCTTAGTTTTAGCATTAAAATTTGCTTATTCATGCTCAGCACTTGTTCAGAACATGTAAGCACTAAATAAGCTACTAATTACTATAGCACTCAATCTTCCTAATTACCTAGAGGAAAACAGTTTTTGTACTTACTTTTCTCACTGGCTTAGAGAAAAACAGCTCTTGTACTCAATTTCCTCACTTATCTAGAAGAAAATAGTTTTTTATTCAGGCATGTCCAAGAGCCAGCTCCCAGTGTTCTCTCCTGTCTATCTAATGAATCTGGGCATCTTGAGGCAATGTAGAAACTGCCTCATGTACACAGACAACCCTCTCCTCCTACCACCCGACACTACAATCTGTGAGAGATGCACTTATCTAGCTAAACTGGAGGTAAAGCTCTCTCCAACCAAGACTGAACTTGACAGTCATGAGGAGAAGGTAAACATTTGCACAGCACCACACTCATCACATAGTTTCACTAAACCTACACTACTAAAATCCCCATAGTAACACAAAAACATTCACAGAGGCTCTCAATAATAATCTGTCTAAGCAACAGAGACCTCCAAATCAGAAACGTAAGCAACCTCCATCCCCCAACACAACCCAAATGACAAATAGCCCACAGACTCAGTGTGCCACTCAACCACAGCCAATAAGGCAAAACAACGTACCCAACACACTAGTCATAGGTGACTCTATAGTCAGGCACACTGATGTCCCACTCACCAGGCTAAAGAAGGAAAAGGTTACTGTCAGCTGCCTGTCGGGTGCCAGGATCCACCACATAACCCATGCACTCAGGTCACTCCACAACAAGTACAAATATGACTCTGTCATTGTCCATGTTGGTGTGAATGACCTGAGATGTACCTCCCTGGACTACATGAAAAGAGACATGGAAGAGCTCTCCGATCTTGTATCCCAGGCAGGTATGACCCTAGCCCTGAGTAGCATTCTGCCATCGCCCAGAATGATAACGCAGTACAAGGACAAAATGACTGACTTCAGCAATTGGCTAAGCTTCTGGTGTCATTCTAAGGGAATCCAGTATCTGTCTGCTTGGGATGACATGGTCGACAGACCATGATGCTTTGCTACAGATGGCCTGCACCTGTCGCCCCCTGGGATTCTGGATACTGGGTAAGGCTCTTGCTGCCCCTATAGTGCCTTTTTTAGGCAGAGTTCAAATAACAAATTCACCACCATAACAGGAACAGGCAAGCAAAAACTGAGGGTAATGCTACTCAATGCTAGAAGTCTAACTCTCAAAATGCACTCACTCAAGGCACT